>NC_084572.2:24184302-24201802 GCF_033978685.3 Nerophis lumbriciformis | reverse complement strand
GTCATCATTTACATGTTCACATTTACATGCCATCATTTGCATATTTTTATTTACATATTTACATACCATCATTTACATTTATGAATTTTCTTACCATCATTCACATATTTACAATTACATACTTACATTTACAAATGTGCTTGCATTTACATATTTGCATTTAAATATTTACATAACACATTTGCATATTTTAATTTGCATATCTACATGCCAACATTTACATATTTACATACCATCATGTACATATTTGCATGCCGTCATTTGCATATTTACATAGCATCATTTACATACAGTATTTACATATTTACAAACCATCATTTAATATTTGCATGCCATCATTGACACATTTACATGCCATCCTTACCTGAGCGCACAGCAGAGCGTGTGTGGCCTCATTAGTCACTCTGTGCACGTCACATGACTTGAGCGGGCAACATGAGCTCACTGGTGTTGCACCAAGAGGGTCTGGTGTGCATCTTCAGCCTGGAAGAGGCAGCAGAAGAAGAGTTGAAGTGCTTCACACGCTCACACAAGATGGGAGCGTCACCTCGAGGGGATTACAAACACCTGAGCGTTAGTTGGAGGAGTTTTGGGTGAATGAGGACGGCATTTAGAAATGTACGCTTGGAAGAGCACAAGTGTTTTGTTCTTGTCTTGATGGGAGTTGTTATCAGTGTTGATTTTCATACGCAAATGATCTTATAATAGTCTTTTATCATGACTGCTATTAATCTTGTTTTTCATCAGCCGTGCAGTCATCGCGGTGGATAAACTTTTCATCAACGGCCAACTTTACCGTGATCCAGAAGCCACGCCGTGGCTGTATTATTAGCGTCTGAAACACGGTAAATGTTGTATTTTTTGTTTGTTTTGTTATTCCATTATGCTTCAATCCCTCTCTTTCCCCCCCCCCCTCTTGCTCACAATACACCTGTGCGTCACATAGCGCTCACGTAAACACATACGCTCTCTCTCTCTCTTTCTTTCGGTAAACCAACATGTTTACTATTTTACTTTCTTGTTTTCCTTTTTATGTCACTTATTGCACTACCTGTTTAATCCACCACTTTCTTCTTTTCTTTTTATGTTATGCTTTTTGTTTTGTTTTTCTCTTTCTATTTCTCCACCTGTTGTGTGTCCCCTTGTTGTCATCAGCATTTACACTCACAGCTAATACATGCACAACTATACACTCTGCACACCTACATATATGCATGATAGGTTTACATTTAGATACAGACATGCATTATTTACACATAAAGTACACACATACATCCACACACTTAGTTACAGTCTAATTTAGTATGTCCACTATACAGTTTGTCACTTGGAATGTGCGTGGTGTCGGGTCAAAGGAAAAAAATATAAAAATTCTTAATCATTTGAAGAGCATGCAAGCAGACATTGCTTTACTACAAGAGACTCACCTCTCCAAGTCCGATACCTCAAAACTGCATTCATCGCAATACCCACACACATACCTTGCTAGTTACAACTCCAAACAGAGAGGCGTAGCCATTCTCATAAGTAGAAAGGTCAACTTTACAGTTCATAACTCCATTACTGACATAGAGGGAAGATACATCATTCTTAATATTTCTATTGACGGGAGAAACTTATGTATCGCCAACATTTATGGTCCAAATGTTGATGACCCCTCCTTTTTTCACACTTTCTTCTCTTCACTTTCTCCTCACTCAAACCACTGCTTGATTCTAGGAGGGGACCTCAACTTAGTATTTAATCCAAATATAGATCGGTCCAGAGTGACTGGGAGTCACCGTGAGTCTCAGTCAGTGGTAATACTTAAGCAATATATGAAGGATTATGGTCTTTGCGATGCCTGGCGTTCTTATCACCGCACTCTTAGGGAATACACTTATTTTTCTCCAGTTCACCACTCATTCTCTCGCATTGATTACTTTTTAACTAGTAGCTCAATTTTATCTGACATCTCAAACATTCACATCCATCCTATCATCATCAGTGACCATGCACCTGTCTCACTTTCCCTCACCAACAAAACTATCACTGCACCTATCAAACAATGGAGACTTAATACATCATTACTAAAGGACCCAGACTTCCTAAACTATTTTGAGAAAGAATGGACAGATTTTTTAGATTTTAATGATCAACCAGAAATCACGGCGTGCGTTCTCTGGGAGACGGCAAAAGTAGTCATGCGAGGAAAAATTATTTCTTATTCATCATACAAGAAAAAAAAGGAACGTTTACTAGAGCAGGAACTTGAAAATGAAATAAAAATATTAGAATTAGCTTATGCGAATTCACAACATGATCACACTCTGAACAAACTGAGAAAACTCAAATTAGATTTAAGAGAAATAATTGATAAGAAAAGTCAATTCCTGCTCCAGAGGTTACGCTTAGAAAAATTTGAACATGACAATAAACCAAGCAAATATTTGGCTAACCAACTAAAATTAAACAAAGAAAAAAACTCTATACCATCCATCAAGGATTCAGCTGGGAACATTACACACGTTCCTGAGGAAATTAACTCCATCTTTAGAGACTTTTACAGAAATTTGTATACACCCCAGATTGACCCATCTCTTTCAGACATTGAGACATTTCTCAATGGTATAGACTTACCTAAATTGAATACAAGGCAGGTATCAAATTTAGATCTTGCTATTTCTGTAGGCGAACTACACGATGCTCTTCAACAGATGCCAAACAATAAAGCTCCAGGGCCTGATGGGTTCCCTGTGGAGTTCTACAAAACATTCTGGTCACTGCTAGCTCCGATATTTACGAAAATGGCTTTAGAGATTAAAGAAAACTCATTCCTTCCTCCAAATATGAACTCTGCCACGATCAGTCTCTTGCTAAAACCTGATAAAGACCCAACACTTCCATCCAGTTACCGGCCAATCTCCCTGATTAATGCTGATCTTAAAATTATCTGCAAAGTATTAGCTCAAAGATTAGAAAAAGTCACTCCATATATAGTACATCCTGATCAAACAGGTTTCATCAAAGAGAGACAATCGTCCAACAATGTTCGCCGTCTACTCAATGTGATAGACTATTCTGTTATTCATAATCTAAAAACAGCTGTTGTTTCATTAGATGCTGAAAAAGCATTTGATAGAGTGAACTGGAATTTTCTTCTAGCCACTCTACAGAAATTTGGATTTGGAGACTCATTTATAGAATGGATTAAGGTCCTATATAGTTTTCCTACAGCTTCGGTTAGAACGAACAGCCAAATATCTCCAAGGTTTAATCTTAAGAGGGGCACAAGGCAAGGGTGTCCACTTTCTCCGTCACTGTTTGCTATATTTATTGAACCTCTTGCAACCGCTATTCGACAGCATGCAAATATTAAAGGCATCCATACCGCAACCGTTCATCATAAAATAAGCCTTTATGCTGATGATGTATTACTTTTCTTACAAAATCCACATTCTTCTCTTCAAGATACAATCTCACTTATCAATAAATTCAGTTCTATTTCAGATTACTCCATCAACTGGTCCAAATCTACTGTGTTACCAATTAATTTTGACTTTCAGAGCACCTCATCGATTCCACTGCATAAAGGGAACATTAAATACCTGGGAATCAATATTTCCTCCACATTGTCAGATCTGAATCGCTTGAATTACTCCCCAATCTTAAAATCGATTGAGGATGATCTGGCGCGTTGGAAAACACTGCCAATCTCACTTATGGGAAGGGTTTCTACCGTGAAAATGATGGTCTTGCCTAGGGTTAATTATCTATTTTCAATGATTCCAACCAAACCTTCTCAAATCTGGTTTAAGTCACTAGACTCACACATCAATCAGTTTCTTTGGAAGAGTAAACCAGCACGAATCAGCCTTAAAACTTTACAAAAACCCAAAGAACATGGGGGTCTAGAACTCCCAAACTTTTCCTATTATTTCCTTGCAAATAAACTACAATATATATTAAAATGGATCAATCCCACTTTATTAGATAGTTTATGGTTAGAGATTGAACAATCACTTAGCCAGGAGATCCCAATTTCTAACTTGCCCTTTATTAGCCAAATTCTCCGAAAACACAACTGCTTTAAAAGTATTAATATACGCACTACCTTAACAGCTTGGTGGGAGTTTTTGAAAATAACTGGGTCCCCGCTCACTCCATGCCAATTTACGCCTATTTGGAATAATCCTGATTTTCTTTTAAACAAGAAGCCATTGAACTTTCCAACATGGTATGATAAGGGAGTCGGATGCCTTGGGGATATCATCAATGCAAACAGTTTTATCTCTTTTAAAAGTTTAATAACACAATATGCAATCAATCCTAATAAATTTCTAGAATATATACAAATCAAATCTGTAATCAGCGCAAGATTCAACAAAACAACATGGGAAACTAATCCTACGACCGTTAAATTCTTCAAAACATCTGCCCCCAAAGCTTTATCCAAATTATATGCTCTCTTATCAAAAATAGATAACACAATAAGTATTCCAACTTCTAAATGGCACTCAGACGTATCAACAAGCTGTGACCCAGAATTCTGGAAACAAATATGCCTCAATACTACTCGTTTGATTAAGAATCCAAATGTACGACTGATTCAGCTCAAAATACTTTACAGAATACATTACACCGGTCTAAGAATGTATAAAATGGGTTTAGCTGACTCTAACATCTGTGTACACTGCTCAGATAATAAGATAGATAATTACTTGCATTCAATGTGGTCCTGTGCTCCCGTGAGTAACTTTTGGCTTGGAGTGTGCGAGAACCTATCATTAGCGTTAGAGATTCCTATTCCCATCTCCCCCGCACTCTGCCTGTTGGGTGATCTCTCCGCAACTGATCTTGATATAAACAAAACATACCTCCTTATAAATGCGTTGGGCATCGCCAAGAAAACTATTCTCATAAATTGGAAATCAAAAAATAATTTATGTATAAACCTTTACAAAAACATTTTATTA
Organism: Nerophis lumbriciformis; assembly: GCF_033978685.3. NCBI lineage: Eukaryota > Metazoa > Chordata > Actinopteri > Syngnathiformes > Syngnathidae > Nerophis > Nerophis lumbriciformis. The sequence goes on along the minus strand of NC_084572.2, from coordinate 24,196,847 downwards.
GATTATGTAGTTATGGAAAGAATGTCTGCTGAATCAAACCAACAACTGACAGAATTCCGATCTCTTTGGGCACCGCTAATTAATTTTCTGACCTGACTCCCTTGGGGGCCGGGGCTGGGGCTCTGTCCCGGGGGTCTTGCTCCGTGGGTGGGGGGTCCTGGGTGCCGGGGGGGCCGTGTGCCGCGGGGTCGGGGGGCCTGGGGTGTGTTTCCTGGTTCCGGCCTGGCGGGCCGATCCGTGGGTGGTCTGGTGGCTGGGGGTGGGTGGAGGTGCCTAGGCGGGTGTTGGGGTGCGGGTGGGGCTGTGGGCGGCCGCCTTGGGTTGGTTGAGGGGGCTGTCCCTCCCGTGGGTGGTTGGGCGGGGGGTTGCGCCCGTGGGGCTGGGGTCTTGCCGCTGTCGGGCGGGGGTCGGCTCGTGCCCCGCTGGCTCCGGTTGTCCGTGGGCTTCCTCCTTCCCCTGGGGCGCGGGGCGGGGTCTGCCCGGGGTCGCCCTGCGCTGCGGCTGTGCGGGCCTGCCTGGTGCCGGGTTGGGGGAGCTGCTTGCCTCCCTTGTTGGGGCCCCGGCGGTGCTGCCCGACTGCCCTGCGGGAGTCCCCCTCCTGTGTTTTACTCTGCCCTTATTTTTTTATTAATTTTATTTATTTATTTTAATTTATTTTATGTGTATATATATATATATATATATGTATATATGTATGTATGTATATATGTATGTATGTATGAATGTATGTATGTATGTATGTATATATGTATGTGTATGTATGTGTATATATATATATGTATGTGTGTATGTATATATATATATATGTATATATATATATATATATATATATATTATTATTATTATTATTATTATTATTATTATTTATTTTTTTTTTTTTTTTAATCTATTTAATATATTTAACTTATTCTGTTAAATTATATATGGGTACGCGTGTATGTGGGTGTGTGTACGTTTGTATATATGTATGGTGAAATCTGTGTGTATGTATGTAGGTACATATGTATGTGTCGCTGCCCCGGTGTGTATTGCTGATCGCGGCGCCGGGTCTGCTGAGGTGCCGTGGCATGCCGGCTGTGGACGCAGGGCTGGGCCCTTATGGCTTTTTGCCGGATGGGATGCCTGGTGGGTGGTGGGCGGGGGGGGCCTGGACGTGCGGGAGGGGCTGCGGGGTTTGGTGGCGTTGGGCACTGTTGGCGACCAGGCCTTTTGTTTATTTTTATTTATTTTATTTTATTTAAAGGGTTTATTTTTATTTTATTTTATTTTATTTATTTTTTTTTTATTTTATTTTTTTATTTTTTTATTTTTTTTTTGTGTGTGTTGTGTATGTATGTGTTTGTGTATATGTGGGCTTATGTATATGTGTGTGGGTGTATTAATGTGTATATATGTGTGGATGTGTATGTTTATATGTATATGCATACGTGTGGAAATGTGTGTATGTGTATGTATATGTATATGCATATATGTATGTGTGTATGTATGTGTATATGAATGTGTAGGTGTGTGCATGGGTGTGGATGTCCGGTGGCTCAATTGGCCTGGCTGTGGATGAGTTGGGGTAGGTGGGTTGGTGGCCTCGGTGGTAGCCGGGGGTGTGCGTTGTTGTGGTTTACGGGGTCGGTCGCTTTTTTGTTTTGGTTTCGGCGGCCGCGGGTGTTTACGCTGCGGACGGGCGGTGGTGGTGATGGTTGCTGCGGTGATACCAGCGGTTGGCATCGCTGTGTTGGGTTGGAGTGGTTGGGGGACTGTGGCTGGTGTCTGTGCGCTTGTGGGGTTGTGGGGATGGCTGGCGTTGGCTTGCCGGCTGGTTTGGGGGCTGGCAGGCGGACGGGATGCATTGGCTTCTTCCCCCGTTGGGGGGCTCCTTCCCCTGGCCGGGACTCGTATGGGCACGTTGCTGTGTGGATGGCCGGGATGCGGTGTTTGCATTGGGCGTGGGGGCTGTGCGGTTTCTCTGCGTTTGGTTGCCGGTATGGGCTCTGCAGGGTTGGGTTGGGGCGGGCGGGGGCTGGCTTTGTTTGGCGGGGGGAGGGGCTCGCGTGGCGTCACGTTAAAGTGGTCTGGTGTGGGTCACGGGCTGTGGCGGGGGGTGGCGGCCTCCTGGCCGTAGTTCCTGGTTGTCGGCCGCGTGGACTGGGGGGATGTCCGGGCCCTCTACTCCTCCTACTTATAGCGCACACAGTCACACATATATAGGACTTTGGGGATTGTCCTGCGGGGAGGCATGGCGGGGGGTTGAGGATGCCTCCAATGGGGCTCCAGTCCTCCTTTCTTGTCCCCTGCTCGTCCATCCCTCAATCTTAGCTGCATATTAGACACTTAGGATTTGGGGGGCTTGGTTTGGTTGGGACCCACCATGACCTTGATGTCCCCCAATTTTAATCGCATTATTAGTTCCCACAAGCATACATATCTCACTCACGCTACAGTACACACATCAATAGGGACTGGAGGTCGGCTGTAACGGCTGACCTCCTAATTTTAACTACACAGTAGACACTCTGGGGGCCTTGTACACATGCATGGGGGGTTTGGGGTTCGGCGCACCCCTCATTGCCTCGTCGGCCGGCGGGGACTGCGGTCTGGTGGCCTGCCAGGCTTTTATTCATTTATTATTGTTATATATATATTTTTTTATTTTTAATGTATTTATTATTTTTATTTTTATTATTACTCATTTTTATTTTATTTTATTTTTTTAAATTTTATTTTTTATTTTATTTTTTTTTTATTTTTATTTTATTTCATTTTTTTTTAAATCTTATTATTTATTTGTGTGTGGCGTCGCGCGGGTCTCACTTCCTGTTGGATGGGGTCCGTGCCCGTGTGGCCCGACCTTGCGCTGTGGGGTCTCTGTTGGTGACTTGGTGTGGTGGCGGCGCAGCCCCCGTGTCTGGTCTGGATGCTGTGTCCCGGTTGTTTGGGCGGTGGTGTGTTTGTGCGGGTTTGGGTTGGGGTGGGGGGCCTTTTGGTTGGGGGGGTTGTTGGTGTCTCTTGTTTGCGTGTTGGCGTTCGGGCTGACCGGCGGGCTGGCGCCGGCTGGTCTCCGTGGCCCTGGTGGCGTGTGGTTGCTGGTCGCAGTTTTTCTTTGATCGCTTTAATTTGATTGGCTGGTGCTGGCTGTCTGGGGTTATTGCGGCTGCTGTTTCTGCTGCCGTTTGTTTGTGGTGTGGGCACCCGTGGCTGCTGGGTCTGGTGCAGGGGTGTGGCTGATATTGTGACTGGTGGCAGCGCGCGCGCGTGATGGCTGTCGGGGCTGACGAACTGTGTATATGTATGTATATGTGTGTGTATGTATGTATGTTTATATATGTGTATGTGTACATATGTGTATGTATATGTATATATGTGTATGTGTGGGTATGTATACGTGTATGTGTGTATGTGTATGTGTATGTGTGTATGTATGTATGTATGTATGTATATTTCTGGGGGTACGCTCTGGGCCTGCCTGTCAGACGGGGGTCGACGCCTCAGGCTACTGCATCCGAACTGCGTGTCTGGAGCTCCTGGGTCCCGCTGTCCATCCCTTCCGGGTGCCCGTCTTGGTTGGGGCCTGTTGGGCCTAGTCCCTGCGTCTATTGTGGTAGCTTGGTGCTGCAAGGTATTCCGAGGTGCTGCGAGTCGGCCAGTTGCTGGGGTAGTGACCTTGTTTGTCAGCATGTCTGTGATCTTCTTTTAATTCTTTTTTTTTTTTTAATTAATTAATTAATTTATTTATTTATTTATTTATTTTTAAAATATATTTTATTAATATTATTTTTTAATTTTTCCCCTCCCTCAGGGGGGGGGCTCGGCGGGGCGGTTGCTGGTTGTTCCATCTCCATCGTTGGGGTCCCTGCGGGTGGGGTGGGTGGTTCCCGTGGCCCTGTGCCTGGGTGGTCCTGCGGCGGCCGGTTTGGGTGGGGTGGCCGGGGGCTGGCCTCGCCGCGCTCTCCGGGGGTGGGGGGTGGGCTCGTGGGGGCCCGGTTGCCGGTGGGGCGGGGGCGGTCTTCCCGTCCGGTTGCGGGGAGTCTCTGGGTCCTTCGGGCGGGGCGTCTCGCCTTTCTGCCCGTGTGGGGTGTGGTCTCTCGCTGGCTTGGGGTCTGGCTGTCCCCTGCTTTTCTCGTGCCCTGTCCTCCGCCGGGTGCGTCTGTCTGCGGCCTGCTGCTGGCCCTTGTGGGCGGTACGGTGGGTCGGGCTCTGGGGTTCCTGTCGCTGGCCGGCTTGGCTGCGTGGGGGCGGTGGTCCCTGGTTCCCTGGGCACCACGCCTCCTGTTTGTGGGTTGGGCTCTCGGGGGTGATGGGGCCGTGCTCTGGCTCCCACGCACTCTGGGAGTCGAATGTATTGTACATGCAAATTCACGTATGCTCACATACGTACATAGGTACCTACGCTCCCACATACATACACAAATACAGTACATATTTACCTACCTAATGTTCGTACATCCACACGCACATTCAATATACAAACATACACATACACATACTGTACATATACATTCACTGTACAAACACATATACACATTCTGTACATATACATTCATTGTACAAACACATATACACATTCTGTACATATACAAGTACATATGCATATTTACACTCATGCACATAATCACGTTTCATCAAACATATATTAACGTTGTTGCCCTAGGGTAAACTGGGTGTAACACATGGCACACTGACAAAGCTTAACCTATTGTGACTATAACAATCTACAAGGTTAATGTAGGTTGCTTCTCTTTCTCCCCCTCCATTTTTCTGCATTCTTTCGTATCTCAAGTTATCATTACGTATATGTATTGTTGCATTTAAACAACTGTATTGTTGATAATAAAGGTAAATTATTGGTATTGTTCATTATCAATAGCGCTATTTCTATTGGTATTTGTATTGATCCATTTGTAGTGTAATAATGCTCATTGTCATTTCTGTATTATTTTTTATTTTTCGCTAACTGCTTATTTGCTATTACTTTTACCATCATATTTGTACATGTCATATTTGCTGATGTTGCTCTATTGTTGTTGTTGTTGTTGTTTGCTGTTGTTGTTTTTGTCTCTCTGTCTAATCCCCCTCTTGTCCCCACAATTTCCCCCTCTGTCTTCTTTTTTTTCTCTTTCTATCCCCTCCTGCTCCGGCCCGGCTGCACTAAATGATAATATAAATACATTTAATAAAGTCAAATACAAATAAGGCAACAAGAGAAGTATCCTACACTTCTCTTTTGTAAAGTAAATCTGAACAGCCGACATGGGCATCTACATCAACTATATGATTTGCCTGAGAAGCTGGACAGGACATAAAAAAAAAAAAAAAAAAAAAAAAAAAAAAAAAAAAAAAAAAAAAAAAAAATATTTACAAACCATAATTTACACATTAGCATTTGCATATTTACATGCCATCATTCACATATACAAAAGTTCTTACGACCATTCACATATTTACATTTACATAGCATAATTTACATATTTTCATTTACATATTTGCATTTAAATATTAAATATTATTTTTCCAATTTGTATTTACATATTTACATGCCATCATTTACATTTTTACATTTAAATATTTACATACCATCATTTACATTTTACATTTATGAATTCTCTTACCATCATTTACATATTTTCATTTAAATATTTACATAACATAATTTGCATATTTTCATTTACATATCTACAGGCCAAGATTGACATATTTGCATGCCATCTTTTACATACCACTATTTGCATACCACAATTCACATATTTACATACCACTACGCGCATACCATAATTCACATATTTACATTTACATATTTAAATATTTACATACAACATTTACATATTTACATACCATTGTTTACGTAGTTACATTTACATATTTACATGACATAATTTTACATATTAACATATAAATATTTACATACCATAATTTACATATTTCATTTGCATATTTACATGCCATCATTTACATATACAAATGTTCTTACCATCATTCACATATTTACATAGCATAATTTACATATTTTCTTTTGCATATTGGCATTTACATATTTAAATACCATTATTTTTCATATTTGTATTTACATGTCATCATTTACATGTTCACATTTACATGCCATCATTTGCATATTTTTATTTACATATTTACATACCATCATTTACATTTATGAATTTTCTTACCATCATTCACATATTTACAATTACATACTTACATTTACAAATGTGCTTGCATTTACATATTTGCATTTAAATATTTACATAACACATTTGCATATTTTAATTTGCATATCTACATGCCAACATTTACATATTTACATACCATCATGTACATATTTGCATGCCGTCATTTGCATATTTACATAGCATCATTTACATACAGTATTTACATATTTACAAACCATCATTTAATATTTGCATGCCATCATTGACACATTTACATGCCATCCTTACCTGAGCGCACAGCAGAGCGTGTGTGGCCTCATTAGTCACTCTGTGCACGTCACATGACTTGAGCGGGCAACATGAGCTCACTGGTGTTGCACCAAGAGGGTCTGGTGTGCATCTTCAGCCTGGAAGAGGCAGCAGAAGAAGAGTTGAAGTGCTTCACACGCTCACACAAGATGGGAGCGTCACCTCGAGGGGATTACAAACACCTGAGCGTTAGTTGGAGGAGTTTTGGGTGAATGAGGACGGCATTTAGAAATGTACGCTTGGAAGAGCACAAGTGTTTTGTTCTTGTCTTGATGGGAGTTGTTATCAGTGTTGATTTTCATACGCAAATGATCTTATAATAGTCTTTTATCATGACTGCTATTAATCTTGTTTTTCATCAGCATTACACAAATAGTAGATGAATGTTATATTATGTACACATTTGGCACACTTTTTATACATTTACATCTATATACCTTTTTAATATTGTATTTATTTGGAACAAGTAACTTTAGTTACTTCTTTGTCATCATTTTTGTTTTTATTGATCCCTTTATGCATTTGTCATACTGTATGTTGTTACTGTAGAAACTAAAAAAAACAAAAACAATCAATATATTTTAATACAGTATTATACAATAATTATTTTTGTCAATTATTATTTTAAATTTTTTTTATTCACATATAACATGCTTTGACAAAATATGTTAATTCACCCCTTAAATCCATATAACTTAAGAACATATTTCTTCAGTATATATCATTATTTGTTCATTTATGTGCAGTTGAAACCAGAAATATATCAATCTATCAATCAAAGTTTATTTATATAGCCCTAAATCACGAGTGTCTCAAAGGGCTGCACAAGCCACAACTCAGATCCCACAACAGGGCAAGGAAAAACTCAACCCAACGGGCTACAATGAGAAACCTTGGAGGGGACCGCAGATGTGGGGATCCAATATATATATCCATCCATCCATTTTCTACCGCTTGTCCCTTTTTGGGGTCGCGGGGGTCGCTGGAGCCTATCTCAGCTGCATTCGGGCGGAAGGCGGTGTACACCCTGGACAAGTCACCACCTCATCACAGTCCAATATATATATATATATATATATATATATATATATATATACTCAGTGGTGCTAAACAGCGCCTTGTGTCAGCAGCACTGCGCACCACATGATATGACTACAACATCCCTCATTTTAAGTGTAAGTAAAGAATGCACTACTGACCTGATAAGTCTGAAAGAGAAAGATGATACAGTATTATCTGCTCATACATGCATGCTACCTTGTTACTTTGAGCAGACTATCAGTGGTACTTTAACTTAACTTAACACTGCAGCTCGTCCCACTCTTTAATGCTTTAGTCACACACAGAATTCTCACAGGAATTGTGAAAAAATACAACCTTACCTATCTATCCATCCATCCATCCATCTATCCATCTATCCATCTATCTATCATATATATACACATATATATGTATATATATATATATATATACATATATATATATTTACATACATATATACACATATACAGTATGTATATGTGTGTGTGTGTGTGTGTGTGTGTGTGTGTGTGTGTGTGTGTGTGTGTGTGTGTGTGTGTGTGTGTGTGTGTGTTTGTTTCATGTTCTATATTCAAATTATACTTTAAATTGGTAGACAAGTTGCAAGCTTTTTTAAATTGGGCAACTGCCTAAAGTTAGTGGTCATAATCTATAGTCATTTTGCTTAATATTTAATACTAATTTTAGTTCCTCAAAGTTAAAGCGACTTTGATCAAATGTTTGCATTGCATTAGATAATCTATTTCCGTGAACATTTTATATTTCTAAAATAAACTTGTGTGTTCTACACAACCTCGGACTCATTATGTGTTTCATCCTACAGCCAACTGTCAAAAAAAACATTTACTTTGTCTCATTTGTTCACATTTGTTATCAGCAGTTACAAAGTTCACCATAAATGTGATCTATCAATATTAAAACCAGAAATGGTTACTCCAATGTTGCATATAGAGTGATTGATCACGTGACAACAAGATAGGCAACCAAATTGATCAAATAATCATGTGCATTGTGTACTTTCACTTTACTGATTCATCAGTGACTGTCAGTGCGCCCTCTAGTGGTGACAAACTGTAATGATCTGGATTATTTCCTCCCTAATACTGACAGTTAAAGTTGTTGTACCCTAAATATATATTTTATCATATTACTATGACTACTATTAATAATTATATTAATAATAATAATAATAATAATAATAATAATAATAATAATAATAATAGAGTCACCTCCCTTATCTAATTCTTTCATTTTTGTTTCTCACATACTTTTACGTTCCTCCACCCCCAATCCTGCCTTGTCCATCAATGTGTCTCCCACTGACTGTGTGTCTCCAGGTCTTCTTGATTGGTCATGGGGATTTCTCTGTGTGTGTGTGTGCGTGTGCGTGTGCGTGTGTGTGTGTGTGTGTGTGTGTGTGTGTGTGTGTGTGTGTGTGTGTGTGTGTGTGTGTGTGTGTGTGTGTGTGTGTGTGTGTGTGTGTGTGTGTGCGTGTGCACCTTGACTGTGCTCATACGGAGAGTTTTGAACGAGAGTCAAAGCTTTGGCTTCTTTGAGCGTCTATGGAAAGAAGCCAAGAGAAGACAAGAGAAATAATCAAATAATCTCCTTCCTCCTGAGTTTTTTTACGCTTTACTCCTCCTTTCTGCCTCTTGGATTGGATTTGACGCCGCGGGGTCGTCTTTGCGGCCTGTAAAGAGAATCCAACGACCAAATTAAGCTTTTCGTCCAGGCACTTTTAAACAATCCCAACATTCAACCATTCAGTTATCAGTTATTACATTATAACGCTGGATTAGATTCCATAAAGCAGCCAGTCAGCTTACGTGATGAATAGGCTTGGATGTGCTGACATTGGGGTTAGGTAATAAAATGACACTGTAAAAAAACAATCTGCACAATTTACGGTAAAATACCGGCAGCTGTGGTTCAATCAATCAAAGTTTATTTCCATAGCCCTTAATCACAGATGTCTCAAAGGGCTGCACAAACCACAACAACACCCTCAGCTCAGATCCCACATCAGGGCAAGAAAAACCTCGACCCAATGGGAACAATGAGAGATGTCTTTGGGAGCATTGCAATGTTGCACACATTGTTATTATGCTGTATGTACAGTAGCAGCAGATGTACACAGAAATATATAAGCAGATGTGTGTTATTTGTAAATGTATAGGCTCAGACTCCCAAAATGCAACACGGAACGACACAGGAGGTCCTTCATACCGACAGCCATCAGACTGTATAATGCATATGTTCCTTCTTGACTGCACTTAAATGTAGAATATATGTATAATATGTTTATATTTTTCACATGTGAATAATGCTGTATAGTATTTATTGTCTATTGTGAGCCCAGGGATCAATAAAGTACTTTCTATTCTATTCTATTCTATATATAGAGAAGATATTTCATAATCTCCATATCAGGGACGTGCGGGTTACAGTTAAAAAGTAATAATAAAAACATGAAATAATCATTTTTGTCCATTTAACTGTTATGAATGTCAGTCAATCAATCAATCAATCAAAGTTGACTTATATAGCCCTAAATCACGAGTGTCTCAAAGGGCTGCAAAAGCCACAACGAATGTATTTTCTGCATGATCATAATTGTTTTTTGACTTTCACTTAAGTAAAAATCATTCAATTTGCACGTAAGCCTAACATGGGGCTTTTGGGTATGGTGCGACTTTTCGTTCTTGCTCGTGTGGGTGTGGAAAGTGGAAGAAGATGAGGGCGTGGCTTACTGGCAATTTTTTTTTTTTTGCAGAGACTGAATTTCTAGTTTGTACACTGTATAATGTAAAGCATGGTGTACTGGCTACTGTATTGATTCAAGTAAAAGAGCTCCAAAGGCATAAATGCCCCAATGTGTGGTGTGAAGATCACTGCTGTACATCTATATGCATATATCTGTCTATTCAATGACTGTCTCCATGGTAACAGCCGGTACACAAAAAAACATTTAAATATGGCAGTCTGTACCGGTATGCATCAAAAATAACATCAGATTGGTGATAATAATAAGTAAAACTAAGTTTAATCAAGGGATTATTATTCAAAGAAGAAGCTGTTGTAGCGTGCATACACACTCTGCATCACCAGATGTTCTCTTGGCAAGCACTGCCTGGATTTACACAGCCTTTGTAAATTTAAAGTGTTATCTGTTAGTAAAACTTAATGTTCTACAATTTCCACACAACGGGAAAAAAAGGCGTGATGGCAAATTTCGTCTTTTTCGTAATGAGTCCGCCTTCATTGCAGACTTACGCACTTGTGCCGGATTTAGACGTGTCCACCGACTGGCTGGGAGAACACGAATAAGATTAAAAAATAAAAAACACTTTGAATATGGCCCGTAAGTAATAATTTTGAGACCATTAGGTGTCACCAAAACAACAATTACCACTTCACTTCAACTTAAAGACAGCCTCAGCCCAGTCCAGCCAGTCAATAATAAATAGGTTAGTGTTTTTCATACTTACCATTGTTCTGTTGGAGTATTTTCACTTGATCAAACCTTTTCAAACATTCCACACAATAAAATAATAAAATGATGCGTGATTTGTGCAGAGTGGTATCGACCAATACTTACGGCTCCAATATTGGTATCGTATCGGATGTGAAAAAGTTGTATCGGGACAACGCCAGTTTGTATTATTATAATATTATATATTATAGTGTGTGTGTGTGTGTGTGTGTGTATATGTGTATATATATAATATATAAAAAATACATGTATACACATTTTTACACACATATACAGTATATACATACATATATACATACACATATATACACAGACATATATATAGTCAAGGTTTCTGTGGTTTATCCATTATACAGTGTTCAATACCGGGGTAGAGCGGTACATACGTTAAGTCAGGAAAAAACACAGAGGTATATCATCCCTACAAGCCTGTTTCGCAGGTTTCCCTGCTCGTCAGGGGATTTTATTGAATAAATTCAATACAATTCAATAAAATCCCCTGACAAAACAGGCTTGTATGGATGTGTTTTTTCCTGACCTTATATATATATATGTATATGTATATATATATATATATATATATATATATATATATATATGTATATATATATATATATATATATATATATATATATATATATATATATATATAAACACACATACATATATTCATACACAACACACACACATATATACACCTACATATATATACACACACATATATACATACTGTATATACACACACATATATACACCTACATATATATACACATACATATATATATATATATATATATATATATATATATATATACATACACATATATATATATATATATATATATATATATACCTGTATATATATATATATACACACACACATACATATGATTTATATGCATATGATATATATATATATATCATATGTATACGTATATTATGTTCACACCCATAACAGCTTTGTGAATAAATGTGCACGTTCATGTGGTGGTGGGGGTTTGGGGGGGGGGGGGGGGGGGTCTCTAACTGTCTGACACCTGCAGCTCTTCATACTCAAAATGCAAATCCAAGCTCACACGTGCACCCTCACTGACCCCCTCCCTCAAACCGAGAGATCTTATCGGGCAACAACAGGTTTTTTTTCCTTCTTCTTTTTAGCCCCCAAATCTGGATCACACGCACATCATGTGACTAAAAAAATTATATTTTCATTGATCCTTTACAAACCTACACTTTATAATTTATATTTGTTTGTATAATCATATTTGCACGACACTCATAGAAAACTAGTCAGGTTTATGCCAGCGATACAATATTATAATATAAAGTGTAGTGACTACTATCAGTTTATGCCGGGAGAGTAAAGACAAGTCACTTTGTTGAGCAGAAAAGCGAGCAGGTGCAAGCATCTGCCGGCCTGAGGAGCTCACGTGAGCGAGACGCTTCATCCCCAACCAGCAGCTTCTGTGTCTGCCAGCTGAGGTTGACCTCTGACCCCCAGGAGTGATGTTTAGGGGGTGGGGGGCAACTGAGAGATTTTCTCCTCTGTGGACTTTGGCAAAGTGTTG
>NC_084572.2:24171802-24179302 GCF_033978685.3 Nerophis lumbriciformis | reverse complement strand
GCCCGCGAACAGGTTTTATCCGGCCCGCGGGATGAGTTTGTTAAGAATAAAAAGTAGACCAAATTTTTTAAATGAAATAAACCGCTGTTCTAAATGTGTCCACTAGATGTCGCAATAGCAATTCTATGTATCTTTGTAGATCAGACCTGGGCAATTATTTGACTGGGGGGGGGGGCAGATTTAGAAAAAGAAGTGTGTCTGGGGGCCGGTATATCTATTTTTAGGAACACTAATACAAAACCTCACAATAAATTGAATTGAATTTTTTTTTTTTTTACTGAATGAGACACCCAGAATGTACATGAAAATAAAGAATGTGGGATTTACAATATTAACTATGAATGATAAAACACTGAATATTGACAACATATTTTACAATCATCCGAAACGCAACCAAAATGCAACAAACATAGTGAAAAAAAACCCACCTACAATCTGAGATATCTCACAGTGACCATAGTAAGTAATTAGATGACCATAGTAACTAATTAGATGACCATAGTAACTAATTAGATGACTATAGTAACTAGTATACGATGCAGATTCCAAGCATTGAAAGACTTAGTATAGTTGAAGACTTACGGTCATTAGAAAACATCACTGCACATCATAATGGCAGCTACACTTTACATCTTAAACATCTAAAACTATTATTTGGGAATGTCCGGCGGGCCAGATTGAAAAGCTCATTGGCCCGCATGTGGCCCCCGGGCCTTAATTTGCCCAGGTCTGTTGTAGATGATGCTACATGTGTAAAAATAAAAAAATAAACACATGATTTTAGTGCACTAGTCAAGGAAAATGAGCAAACTACATAAATACCATCCTGTAATTTGATTTTGACATTATTTTTTTATCTTGATAGATTGAAAATTAACTGACTGATGAACATTATCACATAATTTATTCAGAAAGTATAAATAACGACAAACAAAAATAGAATACTATTAACTGCAACATGTAAGTGTAAAAACAAACCAACAACAACAACATTACGATTTGTACATTTTCAGAATGTGCTTGTTGTATTTTTAAGCAAAGAAAACAATCTGAACTTGTCTTTATTTTTAAGTTATCGTGCCGTGATTTTACCAGTCCGGCCCACTTGGGAGTAGATTTTTCTCCATGTGGCCCCCGATCTAAAATGAGTTTGACACCCCTGATTTACAGTAATACACTGTTAAAAACAACAACCGTAAATTTTACAGTCAAAAACAGGCAGCTCAGTCAACAGAATTTTAACGCAAAAAACAGCAGTCTTTTTTTTTCAATTTACAGTAAAATGCTGTAAAGAACAATGTAAAATGTATTGTCATTTTTATTAATTTGATAGGTAGTTTGCTGTAAAGTTAAGTAAATTTTTTTGGAAAGTATGATAATATAGTGTAATATTTTTTGGGATAATGGATACTATTAAAGTTTAAAAGGTATTCAATTTCAAGCAGTACATATATTTTTTTTCTGTCAAAATGAAAAAAAATCTATTACATTTAGTGAGAAAATATTACGTACTTTATTGACACATATCATTTCCAGGTGTTTGCGGGCCAGATCTGGCCCCCGGGCTTTGAGTTTGACACCTCTGCTCTAGTCCATCCCAAAGCTGGTTGATATTATTGGATCATAGGAAATCATGGAGAAGGAAATGATTCGTTCCAGGGTCAAACTGTTGCCACACAGGCCTTTTTTTGTGTGTCTTATTTGCGTGTAAAAAGAAGTTAACTGCTTTTAACAATAACCAGCGTCCTCTGCAGTGGACGTTTGTTTTTAGGGGTCCGGTTTTCAGCCAAACATTCATAGTGACGTCGCTTATTTTGTCATGTCTGTGTGATCATGTTTTGTTTTAGTCATGTTCGGTTTTGTTTTAGGACTTTTTGTGCACTTTTGTTTGTTTTGTCACCATAGCAACCATTAGTTTCACCTGGTTCACATCCTCATGTCACGCACCTGTCTCACGTTTTCACATTTTGAGTCACGCACCTGCTGTCACTAATCATGTCACTATTATTCAAGCTTCCAGTCGCCGGGCCATCTTTCTGGTGACATCACTCTCTACACACCCTTGTTGATATCCATGCTGCTCTTTTTCATGTCCTTTTCTCGTTCCAAGTAAGTTCTCTTTATTCAGGCCATAAGTTTGCAAGTTTTGTTTTTTTTCCATAGTTCTGCCTTCGTGCGAGTGTTTTATTTTCATAGCCACGTTTTGTACCTCCGCTGTCAGCGCCTTTTGTTTGTTCCTTTTGAGTGTTAAAATGAAAAGATGTCATTACCTTCACGCCATGTCCGGTCCAATTCACTTGCATCTCGGGAAAACAACCACTCCATAGTCCACGTCCTGACATATTTAATCCTTCGACGTCGGATTTTCCTATCCTTCCTAAACACAAATGCAGAGGACGTTGGGTCTCAATAATAAAACTTGGTCTTAAGGTTAATGGTCTAACTTTGTAACGTGCTTTAATTGTTGCGCAAGTGTAAAATGAAGCTAACCACTTCTCGTGGTGAACACAATTAGAGATGGGTACCAAATGTTGTCGATATTTGTTTCACGAGACGTCACATCCGGTTGTAGACTCGGCACGGGCTCAAATACTTGGTGGGGAAACAAGCACGTTAGAAGCACTCAGACTGACTGCTTTTAGGTAATACAATATTGTCATTTTCCAATGCTAAAAAAAAAAAAAAGCAAGCATGCCTAATGGAAAATGTTCAAAGGTACAGTAAAGCTCCACTTATCAAAATGTGCTAGCTCGATGCTAATTTCCACTGGCTTTGGCATAGACATGCTACTGATTAGCGTTAGCGATTACAACACCTCCAAATTTGGTCATGTAAATGCACGTTACCATCAAAGAGCTGGTGTGCACTAAGTACAATACTTAGAGTATAAACACTTTGTAGGGCTCAACATAACTTTTTGGCTACGAAACACAATCTTGTCGGTACACTACTGCCATCTAATGTCTTGGAATTGCAACTGCATGCATAGTCTACTATGGGGCGGTATAGCTCGGTTGGTAGAGCAGCCGTGCCAGCAACTTGCGAGTTCCAGGTTCGATCCCTGCTTCCGCCATCCTAGTCCTTGGGCAAGACACTTTACTCACCTGCTCCCAGTGCCACCCACACTGGTTTAAATGTCACTTAGATATTGGGTTTCACTATGTAAAAGTGCTTTGAGTCACTAGAGAAAATCGCTATATAAATATAATTCACTTCACTTCACTTCACTATGCAATGCTTGCAAATGAGATTGACAAGTGTAAGAAAACAAGATATAACTACTGGACAGAACAGTGATCATTATTAGCTCAGTTTTAAATGATGAATACATTTTTTTTGTTTTATCAAACAATTAATAAATACAACACATGAACAAATTTGATAATTGGTACCGTATCGGTTAAAGTGGGAAAGGTACACACCCGTAAACACAATAAAGGAGTGGAACCTTAAAGGAACAACTGACAGTGTCAAAAGTTGCAGATGTGCCCTTCATTATTATTATTATTATTATTATTGATGGTATTTGTCACACAAGTGTAAAAAGAAGTTCACCACCGCTCTCAGTGAGATGTGAAAACAACAAAACATTCGGGCTTACCTGTCAGGACGACACGCTGTGGGGCGCCTCACCTTGTAAAAGTCTGAACTGACATACAAGTGTAAAAAGAAATGAACCACTCATACTAGTGAAGCGTCAAAACAGCAATTTTAGCGTAACACCAAGATGATTGACAGAAGTACAAGTGTGCGTCACCCTAAACAGTTAGTCATTCGAGTTGTGTCATATGAATGATATCAACTAGGAGGGCGATACAGCTTTTAATTCTATCATATCGTGATAATGTTGATGACACTTTCCAGCTGTGACAGCGGAAAGCGAACAACACAATGCAGCGTCCTCGCTAGCGACTAAGGTCCATCCGCAGTGCAAAGCTGCTTTTTAAATCAATCAATCAATCAATCAAAAATGACTGATATAGTCTTTAACCACAAATGTCTCAAAGGGCTGCACAAGCCACAACATCAGATCCCACATCAGGGCAAGAAAAAACTCAACCCAATGGGAACAAGGAGAAACTTTGGAAGGGACCGAAGATGTATTCATATATTATTAAACTTGTTGTCTCTACTTTGAGAAAAAAATATGTGTATATGAATATATACAGTTGTGGTCAAAAGTTTGCATACACTTGTAAAGAACATAATGTCATGGCGGTCTTGAGTTTCCAATCATTTCTATAACTGTTATTTTTTTGTGATAGAGTGATTGAAGCACATACTTGTTTGTCACAAAAAACATTCATGAAGTTTGGTTCTTTTATGAACACCATGCCTACCGTCAAGCATGGTGGTGGTAGTATTATGCTCTGGGCCTGTTTTGCTGCCAATGGAACTGGTGCTTTACAGAGAGTAAATGGGACAATGAAAAAGGAGGATTACCTCCAAATTCTTCAGGACAACCTAAAATCATCAGCCCGGAGGTTGGGTCTTGGGCGCAGTTGGGTGTTCCAACAGGACAATGACCCCCAAACACACGTCAAAAGTGGTAAAGGAATGGCTAAATCAGGCTAGAATTAAGGGTTTGGAATGGCCTTAAACGTGTGGACAATGCTGAAGAAACAAGTCCATGTCAGAAAACCAACAAATTTAGCTAAACTGCACCAATTTTGTCAAGAGGAGTGGTCAAAAATTCAAGCAGAAGCTTGTGGATGGCTACCAAAAGCGCCTTATTGCAGTGCAACTTGCCAAGGGACATGTAAGCAAATATTAACATTGCTGTATGTATACTTTTGACCCAGCAGATTTGGTCACATTTTCAGTAGACCCATAATAAATTCATAAAAGAACCAAACTTCATGAATGTTTTTTGTGACCAACAAGTATGTGCTCCAATCACTCTATCACAAAAAAATAAGAGTTGTAGAAATTATTGGAAACTCAAGACAGCCATGACATGTTCTTTACAAGTGTATGTAAACTTTTGATCGCGACTGTATGTGTGTGTGTGTGTGTGTATGTATGTATATATATGTATATGTATATATATATATATATGTATGTATGTATGTATGTATGTATGTATGTATATATATATATATATATATATATATATGTGTTTTACATGCTTTTTAAAAAGCTTGTTTCAACTAAATTAAGTCTTTTTGTAGTGTGACGGGAACCTTTTGAGAGTATAATAATAACAATAAATAAGTAAGATTGAAGACCAAAAATGAGGCCACACAAAGACTTGTGACCCATGGCGTACAAATGTCTTCCGATTTAGCTCCAGGAGCTTGTTTGTGTGTGTGGAGGGGGGCGTGGCCTGCGGGCCTGCCGTGGAACGGGGTGTGCAAGGATCGGCCTCGAAGACAGCGACGGGTGAGTAGATGGCCTAGGTGGGCCTTGTTATCTTGTCACCTGTCGCCTTTATTAGCAGCAGCCGGAGCGAGACACTGGGTTGGAGTTGGGAGCTGGAGAGAGAGCGAGATACACACGCCTAAAACAGACTGCTGAAAAGCAATCCAGACCGTTGTGGCAAAATAAAAAAGACTGTATTCAAACTGTCTACCGGAAGATCTTTCAGACTCAGGAGAACCCTCACGACAAATTCTAATTCTGCACTTCCTGTGTGTTCAGGTGCAACATGCCAGCAAGCAGATCACGGCTGAGATGCAGTACAAGGGCATCATGGACTGCGTGGTCAGGATCCCGAAGGAGCAGGGCTTTCTCTCCTTCTGGCGAGGAAACCTGGCCAACGTGATCCGCTACTTCCCCACTCAGGCCCTCAACTTTGCCTTCAAGGACAAGTACAAGAAGGTGTTCCTGGGCGGCGTGGATCAGAAAACGCAGTTCTGGCGCTACTTCGCCGGCAACCTGGCGTCCGGCGGCGCGGCCGGCGCCACCTCGCTGTGCTTCGTCTACCCTCTGGACTTCGCCAGAACCCGACTCGCCGCCGACATCGGGAAGGGGACGACCGAGAGAGAGTTCACCGGGCTGGGAAACTGCCTTAGTAAGATCTACAAGGCGGACGGGCTCAAGGGTCTCTACCTGGGCTTCAACGTGTCCGTGCAGGGCATCATCATCTACAGGGCCGCCTACTTTGGCTGCTTTGACACAGCTAAAGGTGAGCACCACGACTCACTACACTACACAAGTCTCTTTTACATTCATACTTTATACCTTAGACCCCAAAGTCAGTTGAGACAGTCCCCGTTATGATCTTCCAGGAAAAGTGTGCATGTGTGTAGACGACCACAATGGTCCCCACTTGACATACTTAGCGCTTTCCAGCTACATGTATCACTGGTCTTTGTAGTGATAAGGTGCTAAATTACATAGTATTCATACCTTACTTGGGCAAAATGCCATAAATTAACCAACAGCGAAGAAGGTGGTCTCGAAGGTGTGTATGTGTATGTATATGTGTGTGTGTGTGTGTATATATACAGTATATCTATCTATCTATCTATCTATCTATCATATATGTATAAATATATCACATATACTGTATGTACGTATGATATACATACATTAATATGTATGCATATATATATATATATATATATATATATATATATATATATATATATATATATATATATATATATATATATATATGGCTGATTTAGTCCGACAAAAAATAGTCAAAAGTGCTAATAACGGATATAATAGAAGCTCATACATACATATATGTATGTATATACATATACACATGTATATCATACATACATATATATGATACATATATATACAGATTATATATATATATATCTGTACCTATATATGTATCATATATATGTATGTATGATATACATATATATGTATATATGTATGTATGTATGTATGATATGATATACATGTGTGTGTGTGTAAATATATATTTATATATATTTATTTATATTTATTTATATATATATATATATATATATATATATATATTTATATATATATATATATATATATATATATATATATATACACACACACACACACATGTATATCATATCATACATACATACATATATGTATGTATTAGAGATGCGCGGATAGGCAATTATTTCATCCGCAACTGCATCAGAAAGTCGTCAACCATCCGCCATTCACCCGTTTCTAACATTTAATCAAAACCGCACCCGCCCGCCATCCGTCACCCGCCCGTTGTTATATATCTAATATAGACGATGCAAGGCATTAGTGAGGTTATAAAGCTTTTGCCTGTTAAAGAAAGGAGACTGATCCAATGCAGCACAGACATTCAATGCGTGCCACGCTGTCACGGCCCAGACGCACACCAGTGCGCAATCATATGGGAGCCGCGCTGAGCGCACCTCCAAGCGCGTGGAGGTGCGATGTCCCTCGCACCCGCGGCGGCTCCACCCGGGCTCGCGCCCGAGGCTTCAGCGCGCAACGCAGCGGCCATCCTACTCGTCGCGGCCTAGCCCTCGCGGCTCTCGCTGCCGGCGCCATCCATTTTTAGGGCTAGTTGATTCGGCAGGT
>NC_084572.2:24164302-24166802 GCF_033978685.3 Nerophis lumbriciformis | reverse complement strand
CAATATCACTATAGTGCCCTCACAAGCGATCAGAAATCACAATAATCCTTAACTTTAACAACCATTATGCTTAAATAATACGGTAGACATTTAAAAAAGTGAAGTGAAGTGAATTATATTGATGTATAGCGCTTTTCTCTAGTGACTCAAAGCGCTTTTATATAGTGAAACCCAATATCTAAGTGACATTTAAACCAGTGTGGGTGGCACTGGGAGCAGGTGGGTTAAGTGTCTTGCCCAAGGACACAACGGCAGTGACTAGGATGGTGGAAGCCATCCCACAAAGTATGTGGGATGCACACTAAATTGAATTTTGGTCTAAATACTCTATTGTTTACCAAAACAGGTATGTTAGCTTTGTTAAAGACTAAACTGTCGTACATGGTGGTTACCTTAAGACTTAGTGTGTACACAAACATGTACGTTTGGTCAGGCAAGAGCTGACCAGTCCAAGTCCAAGACTAGATCTGACTAATCCAAGTCCAAGACTAGATCTGACCAATCCAAGTCTAAGACTAGATCTGACCAATCCAAGTCTAAGACTAGATCTGACCAATGAAAGTCTAAGACTAGATCTGACCTATCCAAGTCTAAGACTAGATCTGACCAATGAAAGTCTAAGACTAGATCTGACCAATCCAAGTCTAAGTCTAGATCTGACAAATCCAAGTCTAAGACTAGATCTGACCAATCCAAGTCTAAGACTAGATCTGACCAGTCCAAGTCTAAGACTAGATCTGACCAATGAAAGTCTAAGACTAGATCTGACCAATGAAAGTCTAAGACTAGAGCTGACCAGTCCAAGTCTAAGACTAGATCTGACCAATCCAAGTCTAAGACTACATCTGACCAATCCAAGTCTAAGACTAGATCTGACAAATCCAAGTCTAAGACTAGATCTGACCAATCCAAGTCTAAGACTAGATCTGACCAGTCCAAGTCTAAGACTAGATCTGACCAATCCAAGTCTAAGACTAGATCTGACCAATGAAACTCTAAGACTAGATCTGACCAATGAAAGTCTAAGACTAGAGCTGACCAGTCCAAGTCTAAGACTAGATCTGAAAAACTGAAATTCACTTACATTAACATCGGCCGAGAAGGAGCTGATAAGAAAGGAAGGAGCGGACAGAGTAGCTCTTCTCCTCCACTGTGAAATAAATCAGCTTTTTCCAAAAAAAGTCCTGTCTCGTCACATTTAAAACTCGCTGTGGTGCGAAGCCTGCTTCGATGATTCTTCCATACTTGCGAGCGCCGTTATTGTACTCCTTGCAAATATTGTTTTTTCAAACTTCAAAGCGATTCCTTGCTTCTTTCCACGGTGGTCTGAGGTCTTTTTGGGAATCATATAGAGCTAGAAAAATTAATAAAACTTTTCAAAAGGGGGGAAAACAGTGACTAATTGTTGCCTGGGCAGCAAGTGACGTGGAAAAATTCTAAGCCCTGTTTTTTTTCTTGCAGGCGTGACACAAAATGAATGACTGAATGAAGCGCTCGCACACCGAGGCATATTGGCTCGATATAAACATCAAAAAGTTCAGAAATGGAGGGGGTTTGTAAATCGAGGATAAAATGCTCTGTATTTACTTTTGTGCCTTTTTACTAGTTAAATGCATTTGATTATTTTTTGCATGAAAACAGTAAAATATGTATTACAATACTTAAAAAAAATTAAATCACAAAAAACAATTTTTAGAGTGACGAGTCGGTTCAGAATCAACATTCACAGATTCTTGCAATATATTATGTGGTGTCGTCGTATTCGTTTAATCTGGAGCCAGAAGATGTTTAAAGAGGACATGATGTATACACTTGAAATCAGAAGTATTTATTCCCTATTGGATACAATTCTAATACAATTTATCTGAGCGATATCTGTCCCTAGTAGCATTCAACACGGCGACTTACACAAGGTTGTTCGGAAGCGCCCCTCCCCCTCGCGCTCTTACAACATATATCATTACCATGAATTGATTAACGTGGACCCAAGTTGAAAAACTTATTCCGGTGTTACCATTTAGTGGTCAATTGTACGGAATATGTACTGTACTGTGCAATCTACTAATAAAAGTCTCAATCAATCAATCACAATGTATGAATATGCAATGAGGTGTCTGCTTCCAGGCGTGGAATCTTACTCTGCCTTCTCCTTCCTGGAATCAGACTTCATATCTGGTGTCCTTCAGACTCTCGGCAAAGAAGCCACGTCAACAGTAGCAAGAATGTGGACGATAAGAGTGAATGTGCGTTTGCTTGAACTTGTACCCAATTCCAACTGGAACTTAGAGCAGTGTTTTTCAACCACTGTACCGATACAGTCTGGTGTGCCGTGGGAGATTATCTAATTTCACCTATTTGGGTTAAGAATATTTTTTGCAAACCAGTAATTATAGTCTGCAAATTATGTGTTGTTGCTGTCTAGAGCTCTGCAGAGTAACCGTGTAATACTCTTCCATATCAGTAGGTGGCTGCCGGTAGCTAATTGCTTTGTAGATGTCGG